>NC_085010.1:2192046-2234546 GCF_963854185.1 Sardina pilchardus | reverse complement strand
GTCATGGCTCAGCCCTGCGTCATGTTTGGAGGGCTTTGTGACTTTTGCTAATGTCTTCGGAGCTGCTTTCAGGCAGGGTTTCTTTGGCAAGGCACTTACAAGCTACAAACTCAGCTATAAATTCAACTATATTCAATATAAAGTCTACTCATCACATTTTGTTGTGCAATAATGGAGTTGCAGTAAACAAATGTCTACAAATATATCAAATACAAATATATTTTTAGCTGAACTCTACAAATATATCAGAAAATGAGAATGAGAACTAATTAATTAACTGTGACCTTGGCAGCTTATCAAGCCTCTATGATTTGACGTGTAAGTTATAAGGTGCAACTTTCCCCAGAAAAGTGCAAACCCTCACCTACTCCTCTATATAAGATTGGTTTGCCTTCCCTAGCCCCCCTCCATCTCTCCCTTTACTCTCCTGTCATTAATAAAGCAGAGATTAGATCAGAATGTAGAATTCTGTCTCTTGCACGGAGTGTATCAGTTAATCTGGCTGCTCTCAGGTATGGGGGATGGGCCAGTGCACTGTGCTTCACTGTATAATGCTCACATTCATTAAAATGGGATATTTCTCCTCCTGTCATTTCCTACTCATCTGAGTCAAATGCAATTTTGCAGTCTCCATAAGGGATTAGATTTCTCTGTTGTCTAGACATATTAAAGGCAAATTTATGGAGTTCTTAATTCTGTTGAATTATCTTTTATATTTTGTGTCTGTGTGTGTGTGTGTGTGTATATATGTGAGTGGTTAATAATACCCAGAATGATGACTACATCACCTTTGGCTCAGGTATACTACCAGACAGTCTTAAGCGATATTTTCTTCATTAACTCAAGACTTCTCTCTTGAGCACAATTTAGACATGAGGCCCAGACTCTCCAACTTTAGCGCTAGTAGTGGAGCACTGAAGTGCTGAATTCATGAGTCCCTAAAAGGTGTTCAGAGGAACAAATGTGTCAGACCAGGAATGCTCTCACATGTTTGAATCTAAATGAGTGTGTATTGAATGTGGAATGTGAGGTAAAAGGATTTTCTAATGTTTTTCCCTAATCCATATCTAATGCATTGACTGCAGTGTGTTTCTGATTTAGTACACAGCACTGTTTGCTTAATGTATTTTACGAGAGCGCTATCATACATTTGAAGGAGCTCCATTTGAACGTTCCCCCAACCCCCACAGACGACCCCCTCTCCCCCTCCCTTCATGCCTCCCCTGTTCTGCTGCTCCTCTTCCATCCCCCTCTCCCCACATCATTGACCTTGGTCTCGGCTGTGGCCTGCCATTGAGGATGGGGAATATGCATTATGCTGCTGCTTGCATTGCCAAAGGACAAGGTGACATCAAGTAATCGATCGTTTGCACATTCTCTCAGAATCCTTATGATTCTACTCTCATAGTTAGCCATTAGCCAAGCAAGGTAGATTGTTGAGCTAACAGTAAATGAGACTTGCATGCTGGCTAATCTGTGCATTGCTAGTCTCAGCATTGTGATGTTGATGTTTGCCCATTAAGAGTGCCATCCAGGCGTTCTGTGTAAAATCCTAAAGTGAAGAGATACATATGAGATAATGAAAGAACTACATGAATAGTGTGTGTGAAAGGCTTCACTAGACTTTTAAATCCCCCACACTGGAATGATAGTAATTTACGCTCCAAAACATTTCTTCTCCTTGTCTGCGTAAAGATGAGGATGAGATGGAAGGAAAATGAATGTATGGAAAAGAACGAACCAGGATGTCAGGACAGAACAAACGAAGGGGGGAGGGCAGATGATTGGAAGAAAAAAAGCTACAGACAGAGACAGAGGCAGACAGAGTGGAGCTAAACAGAGGGGAGAGACTGAAGCATATAAAGCGTGCATGAGCAGAGATGGGCAAAGGGATGGTCCCTGGGGAACGCTGATAGCAGTGGAATACTGATAGCTGACCACTGTGAAGCCACCCAGCTGACTGATCTTAATGCATGATCTTCGCCTGGTGTTGCTAGACACAAACACATGCGTGCGCGCGCACACCACACACATACACACACACACACACACACACACACGCGCACACACACACAGCTACATGCACAAACAAACACAAACATGCACAGAAAGAGAGAGTAGACCTAATAACAAATAACACAGCACTCTCATGTTTAAGGTGTTGTTTTCTATGGTGAACAGAGCAACACATATTTAACACACAACAGTAAAGCTACATACCCTATCTTCTTCCCATACAAATATCACATCCAAGCATCCTACCCTCTTCACTAGCTTCAGATGTTAGTGTTACAGGTTATTGTGATATGGTAACAGTTAAGCTAATAGCTCTTAGGGGTGTTTTACTCCCAGAGGTTAAACATCTTTACTGTCTGGTCACCTTTGTCTCTTTAGCGATCGCAATTGTACCTCTGGGGAAGGGCACTGTCAGACGCATGCTCATTATATAAGCAGCATTCAGACAGAGAGGGCGGACTGCTTCCCCTTATAGCACATGGGACTAGCTTGTTACCTCACACCTGTAACGGTACAATCTGACATCATATGTCATCTGAAGGTCCATCTCATTTGAAATACTCCAGCTGCAGAGATTCTGACATGCTAAATTTAGGTCTTACCTCCTGGCCGCGTGGCAACAAGCCAAGGTGCTGTAGTAGATTCCGGAATCACTCCCATCCGCTCTTGTTTGCCGCCAACAATTTTGGGTTGTGTCACTTCTGGCTGCTCCTTGTGTGGTTGTTGCTCTCTCTCTTCACTCACCCTTGGGTCCTCAGGATGTGGAGGAAGATCAACTGCTGACTGGGTCACTTGCTTGATACCTTTTACTTGGGTTGTAGGAGAGCTTGTGATGACAGCCATTGTCCATGGCATAGTTTGAGCAGAGGGAGTTGGTAGATCTGTTTGTATTGATGATGACGAATCAAATTTGTAGTTTGGGGTTGGATTACTTTGATGACCATGATTCATGCCTCTGTCAGTAGTTCCAGCATTGGAAGTTAATTCCGTGACTGTCCAGTTTTTTTGGTTGTGTGTTGCAGATGTTTTTTTGAGGAGCTCTTTCTGGCTTGTGTTGCTCGGGGGCCATAAATCCAGGTCAAAGCTGTCAGGGCGCGGGCCAAGAGCAGGTTTCTTTTGAACTTTTGGTCGTCTGGTGCTGAGCAAAGTGGAAGGAGATTTTGTTCCTGTGAGATAAGACACTGTGCCTTGTGCAGGGATGCCGGACGGAGTCTCCTGTAGCGAGGTGGTCTGGATCGGCTGATGTGTGGGAGAGTCAGTCCAATCTGACCCTTTAGAACCTGGGCCAGTGCTGGTGGACATGGGTCCATCACTGGTATCTGGAAGTGTGTATGTCCCATTGTAATCATCTGGGAAAGAGTTAGGCTCTGCTTTTTGGGGAGTGGGGGTCACAGTTCCTGTCTGCCAGAGCCAAGGAACATGAGGGGTGCTCAGACTGGGACTTGGCGTGGAGGGATAGTTTGTAGAGACCTCTGGGTTGGGGGCTTTGGGGGTGTCCACAGCCTTATTAACAAGATCCCATGGATTGAAGGGCAGGAGTGAGGCTGGATTGACCGCTGCAATTCTATTGCTCACAGATCCCAAAGGGTTCCAAAAGCTAGAGCCCTTCTTGTCAGAGTTATTCTGTGGTGGGGCTGTAATCTGATCACTGTAACTGTAAAATGGCCAACCATGAAGAGGGCCGGAAAGTGAGCAAGAAATGCAAAGCAGTAATGTCAGATGAAAGTGAAGCATACTGTCCCTTTCTACTGGTGACATCCAGCAGTCACATATTGCCTTCCATTCTCCAGTAAGCCTTCAAGGCTTGCTGGGTCTGTTCCTACAGAGTGACCTAAAATAAAGAGAGAAAAGAGAAGAATCTGTGACAACCAATCTTATGGGAATTACCTGATATGTAACAAAGAGGACAATAGTTAGTTAGATCAGTGACCAGCTGTTGAATCTTTATGATTGTTTTCCCTTTCGATATGTGAACAAAAATGGGTCCTACATTTTGTGGCTGGGTGGAAAAAGGGGTGACATTGTTCCATGGGAACGGGGTCTGTCTTTGTTGGGGGGAGGGGTTCTGGGGGCATGAGGGTAATTTGGTAGTTCAAAGCCAATGCACCGTTGCCTCAGTGAGGAGATGTGAGCTGCAATGGAATTTCCTTTAGAGAAGAACCTGTATAGTGAACGGAGCCTCTGACTCCACGCCCATCCCCCAGTTCTTTTATTCTGTTCACATTTGATTTGTTCTTTAAACAGGGATAAACTGTCTGTATTACCCCGCTGTGGATCATTTGGATGCTATCTTTAAACAACCAGCTGAGTGCTCTAAATCCCTCACTCCCCCTATCTACCTTCTGTGTGCTCTCACTTCTGCCTCCCCCTCTCTCTGTCCCACTCCAACAGTGCTAAATAGCTTCCTGGGTGGGATTAAATCCATTGTCAATAATCTATAATTTGTCATTATACCCACACCAGGATTAACATGTCCCAAGAGAGACTAGTCTTCTCCTGTGGAGGAGCCAATCTATCATAAAGTTATGTGTATCTGATAACTGTATGAACCCACTATAACTATGGATACAAACACCATTACATTATGATTACTGAACTGAATTACTCTCTGTACAATTACTTTAATTGTATGGCACTTTATTTTACATACTGCTATTGACCTTTTTGTGTGGGGACTGTGAGTTCTTACTGTGTCAGAATTCACATTTTCACAAATCACATTTTGAAATAGATAGATAGATACTGTAGATAGATAGATAGATAGATAGATAGATAGATAGATAGATAGATAGATAGATACTTATTGATCCCCAAGGGGAAATTCAAGAATATGTAATACTGTAATGACAAAAAGGCGATCTGCTCTACAGTTTTCACAAAAAACCAGATACTTCTTTCCCAGACATCAAAATCTTACATCAGACCATTGGTGGATTTTTGCCCATAATGACATAGCAACTCTGGTCGACCATTATCTTTAACTTGGTAATCATATTAGCATGATAAAATACTAATATATGCTAATAAATACTAAAATAGCATAAAACACCAACAAAATGAACATGTATAATGAAATAATCTGCTTTGACTCATGATGACAAACTGGTGTAACCTGTCCATACCGATGAGCAAAACACCCGCTGACTGCCAGATCTACCTCCAGTTTGCAGACGACAGTGGTCCACTAGCCTCTTGTTGGGACATTACTGACAGTTATATGAGAATACTACAACTTCAGCAGTTGCATGCATTCACTGAGATCAGTAGGGATCAGCTACAGTATGCATTCACTGAGATCTGTAGGGATCAGCTACAGTATGCATTGACTGGGGAATGCCTTACGGCATTTGCTGACCCCTCCATGTTTTTGAGCAGAGCAACCAAAATAAATGGACCACATTATCTGTTAATGGGCGAGAACTATTCACATGAAAGAGCATGTTGACCAGTCCTCCCTACTACATGCACTTCTGTTGTTCTTTAGGCTATTCCAGTTCACTTCACTTCATATTCAGTTACAGTAGGGACACAGAGGAAAGTAAGAGATAGTTTGTTTTTTCTGTTTGTTTTGTTTGTTTGAATAATGTATATATTCTGTTAGACCTATGCTAATTCCATGTAAGTTTAAGCCTACATCAACACAGTCAATACAAGTGGATTGTTTGTCAGGCCAATAAAGCATTTTAAGTGTGTGTGTGTGTGTGTGTGTGTGTGTGTGTGTGTGTATAGAGAGAGAGAGAGAGAGAGAAAGAGAAAGACCTATGAGCACTTTTCTTCTCAGTACAGTAGAACCCTATTACCAGTGTTACAGTCGTGGCTTAGTTCTTAGTTCCATGGGGCTCATAGTGATTCTTTGTGTTACTTGGCAATCACACATGTTAAATATCCATTATACTTATAAACCTTTACTTTTTTTTATCAACGGACTGATAATTACACCAGCCACTACAACATGATGAGCTCAGTGCTGTCAATTAGGACTTTGAACTTTAGACTGTTATTACATTGCCCATGACTCAAACATTTCAGCAATGTGAAGTTTGTAGCTTATTTAAGTGTTCTAACATAAAGGTTGTTAGTTTTGAATTCCAAATGATGGTAATGGGTCCCACCTACAGAGGTTGTGCACTCTGTGTAGATGTGTATCAGTGGATGGATTCAGGGCACAACGTGCCACAGTCGATTGTCCTTTGCAGCTATTGATTACTGTCATGTGTCCTGCTTTACCTTCTGCTCGTGTTCCCTACAGAGCAGGAACCAGTGATGAGGGTTCCAACTGCTCATCAGTTGCTGCCAGTCATTACCGTCATAGAAACGGTCTACAACCGATCGATATTCGTGTTTAGACATATTGAGACCACCTGTTGTCAACAAACGGAAAACAATATTCAGCCAACTTCATTCCAGCTGACTAATAAGGTCTGATTATATCCACTGTATCATACGCACTTCCACCCCGCACCATCACTGACATTCATCACAGGGATTCAATTATGTTTGGCTGTGAACATCCGATTAATTACATTGTATTAATGTTTGAGTTAGACCTTCAGTTAGTGACTGGCCAGCTTACACCAACCAGATGAATGGTATACCTGCTACACGCGTCATGTGGTCTGAGGGGTAGAATATTGATGATTTTTTATTATTAATCTGCCATGCTTTCAAATTTGTATCCACACAGCCTCAGGATACATATCTAGCACACAGCGCTCAATATACAACCTCATTCATACACTAGTGCCAGGATTTCACAACGCATTCACCATGGAAACAGAACCTATTATAAACACTGACATACATGTACAGACCCAGAGCAGCACTGACTCTCTCCCTCTCCCTCTCTCTCTCTCTCTCTCTCTCTCTCTCTCTCTCTCTCTCTCACACACACACACACACACATACACACACACACACACACACACACACACACACACACACACACACACACACATTTCCCTATCTCTGACATACACATATAGGAACGGAGCCTATTTAAAGATGGTCAAAAATATTCTCCCTCCCAGATGAACAAACCATCATCATGAGCTCCATTACATCCGCACCAGCTTGGGGAGACGGTTCAGCCAGTGAGAGCAGAGACACCAGCTCCACTCTGTGTATGTGCAGAGACGTGCCATCCACAGCTAGGCACGCAGTGTTTGCCCATATAGCATCCCCATTCTACCTGAGGACGATCCCCTTGCCAAGCACCCTCAACGCTGTCAATCAATGTGATGCACGTACCTGTCCTCAGAGATGCAGACTGCTGAATGAGTAATCCACTAGAGCCCTGAGATGCGGCTGCAAAAGTCTCTCGCTCTCTGTCTGTGTGTGGGAGAGTGATTCTGTGCAGTCGCTCCAGAAACGTCTCCCTCCCTCTCTTGCTGCTGCCTGTGTCAGTCTGCCTCTGCTTATTCTGTCAGCCCCCCCTGCCCCTCTCCCTTCCTCCCTCCCTCCCTCTCTCTCTCTCTCTCCCTCTCTCTCTCTCTCTCCCTCCCTCCCATACTCTTTCTCATGCTGGCTTCCTCGGCTGCTGCCCGTGCTGTTTCTCCATCTCATTCTCTCTCTCCCCTCCCCTCGGTCCCCTCCCCTCTCTGTCCACCCCTCACCCCCCGTATCGCTGCTTTAGTGTGCAGCCCAGACCCACAATACCCATGGTCACACCTCAGCGAGCAGATTGTTCCTTGGTAGGATCTGTTTGCATCCTGAGCGCTGGCTAACAGAGTCACATTAGTCAGAAAGGCTAAGACACTTATCTGCTCTCAAACCTGTCACCACACAACACCAAACAACTCACCAATGGGACAACTTCACATATATTCTGTATGTTTGCATCGACATCATCTTGTCACATGGTTTGTCATGCTGAATCAACACAGAGAGAGAGAGAGAGAGAGAGAGAGAGAGGTGGTTTGTTATGCTGAATCAACATAACACAAATACAGTACAGCACACATACAGAGAGAGAGAGAGAGAGAGAGAGAGAGAGAGAGAGAGAGGGAGAGGGAGAGAGAGAACACAGTGTTTCACCCTTCACATATTACCCTTTCCCTTTCACAGCTGTACCATGATATGACTTTTGCCATGCAAAGTTATTCTTGATTAGGCGCCAGTCTATGATCCAGTCTGCAACAAAAATACGACATTGTGTTGGGGGCAAATAGAACATTCCAGCCCTGATTACTTCTATGATCCAGAGGCATTCTCTACATTTAGAAACAATCACAATGGACCCTTCCCAAGGAAACGTAATTTCCTGATCTGGTGACGGCTCTTGTTGGACTCCCCTTACGTTACCTCCACTGGATTGCATAGAGACTGATCTTCACTCTAGCACATATTTGACCGTATTCTCCCCAAAGTCAGAATATCTAACTGAATGAGTAACAGCAGAGTGAGCTGTCTTAAGAAAAAGTGTTGAATAGTGACAGCCAAGGCGTTCTGCAAGTGGAGAGTTTTGTCGATTGTTCCTGGCCCTCAAAGACGGATGTGTGATCCATAGCCAAGGACTGTGCACTATAATTAGCTTGAGCTTTATCATTTTAACAAATCAAGTATACTAATGAGTATCCTTTTCACCTATAAAACATCCAGTTTCTTCCTGTTTGCATCCATACATGTAATATGTAATATATCTTTTGCCACATCATTACTTTGATGTGTTTCATGTTTAAATGTCTTCCTTAAAGATGCTAGTAACGAAAAGACAAAGGTCTGGACTGGTGCATGTTATGGGATATTATGTGTTTGAATTTCCCCTTTAAGGCACATTTCGAAACATAATAAACAATTGTTAGCATCCGTATGAATTATGTCCATCGTCTTGTAGTCACTGCAGGTTACACTGTTGGTACCTAATTGCGTAATGTTCCACTATTTTACTAGTTATTGCTCTTCTCCGTAATGTAGTCTTACCAACATTTTAAATTGTTCACTGTTAAATGTAACTATTTATTCGTATGTCGCTTTGGACAAAAGCATCTGCCAAATCCCATAATCATAACCATAACACATACACACACGCACATGTGCACACACACACACACACACACACACACACAGGCCAGCAGGCACACACACACACACACACCGAAGCACATACACAATAACAAACACGCACTATGCAAACACGCACTATGCACACACTCATTTGCATACACGAAAGTAGGAAATAGAGTAAGAGATGGAGACAAATTGACAAGCATGATTGTCAGGACTGGGCGACGGTCATATTTTGTACCGCTCTACGGTACATCTATTTTTTTTAGCATCTGGTTGAATTGATCTTTGGCTTTGTTTTGGAGCAGCAGAGATATACCACACACATTGTTTGTTCTAGAACAATAACATCATGTAATAATATCTGGGTGGAGGGTCAGTCTGGACACCATATGTTTGATGCATTTCAACAAGAACGTCCATCTCATGCTGGACCTGATCTGGGCTTGTTGGGTGTTCATAGGGTTGCTTTTAGGGCATGGGTAACAGGCACTCATAATAGACTAGAGAATAGGCTGTTTACTCCATTTTGCCCCACAACGAACTAACAATAGCTGCTTGTACTTCTGATAAAGTAGCTTTGTTCCAGGAAAACAATGGTCCTAAACTGTCCACATGAACAATGCCATCTCTAAATGTTTCTAAGAATATCAAAATCTATACTTAGTATCAAAAGTGCTAAGTATCTTTATTTTTTTTACCATGTTCATAGAAGGAATATTTTGATCTTGAAATCTTTATTTAAACTATGGAATCTATGAAATAGACAGATTAACGCAAACACAAGTATTTAATAAACATCACTATAACACCTTCATTTTATTTTAACACAAGCATAAAGGGAAAAGCATACTAGTGCAAAATGTAAATCTAAAGCTTTCTCCAGTCAAAAGACAAGCTGAGTAAACATCAAAACATCTTTTTCTAAGACATCCATTCTACTTCACAAAATCTCTTCAGAATATCCAGATTTCAAGGCCCTGTCTTGTGCATTCTCTTTTTGATGGATATACTGAAGACTGAGATGGCCATAGTAGAAGCTTGATTTGTGTTCAGTAATATTGCTGTGTGATCGAATACATGTTTTGGATTGTTGACCTGCTAGATTAGCCTGACTAGTCAAGATGTAGGGTCTGGGCACTCGCCACACGCCGGAGGGGTGGGATAAACGGTTGTCTTTCAAATTACCTCTCAACTCAATAGGATAGTAGCCTGGCAAGCCAAACTATACAGAAATGTATAGTTTGGAGTCGGACCATTCACAGAGCTGAAGCCTGTGGGTGGGATGAACCCATGGAGGTATTATAAGAACCGGAGAAAGTGAACAAGTCCCGCCCCCATTCATTTCAATGGGAATGCTAGGCTAGTGAAAAGTGCCAAAATTGAACGTTTTTTTCAGGCTTCAACATGGCGTTTCAAGGGGCTTGTTTCCGGTGCCGTTTTACTTAGCCAATTAAGTGCCAGGTTACCGATTGACGTAAGGTACAGAAGGAGAGCTCGTGCCCACACTAAGCTCGTGCATGAGCTGAGAGTGGAACAGTCACCAATCAGCATGAGGAGAAATCGGGAGAAATGGCACCGGACATGATGTATTTCTGGAAAATGGCGACAAGGAAGGGCCTTGCTAATCGGCGAAGCTAATCAGTAAAATCCTGACCCCCTGGATGAACCGGTGTCTTTCAAACTACTCTGCACGTAATAGGCCAGCACTTGTGACCAATCGTAGCCGGTCGGCAAAATGGCAAATACATCCTTCTTTAAAACGAATGACTTGAGTGTTTCTTTCTGCTCAACCTTCAAAGAAAATCTCAAGTCTCACTCTTCCAAAGCCGATTCAAACTAGCGCTTCGTTAGCCACATCCATATTTCGTTGTTCTCTATAGCTGTTGCAACACGGTTGTCCACCCAACTCGTCGAACGAGGACGCATGTGCAAACCCCCTGGCGTCAATATCGAAGCCGAAGGTGAGCTAAGGCGGCCTCAAGGACTCCGTACACAGATAGAGCGTTCTGATTGGACAGGCTGACTTGGTGCCGAATGCAGGCTTGGCCTTAACGGTGCGACCCTAGACCATCCTAGCCTGGTCATACCAAACCCTCGTACTAGAGGGTCTGGACCTACTCCATTCAGAATCGATTTCAAAATGGAGGCGTGAACTTTGTTGAAGTCTGAAACGATTGGGCCTGATTTTACCCAATTGCTAACGTTTGGTCATGACAGCAAACGCACATATGCTCAACGTCATCGTTAACACCCGCATCTCCCCATCCCCCCCGTTCGCTGATTGGTCCGGTCTGAATACATCTTGAGAAATCGAGTTCAATAGGATCAGACCCAGACGTAATGGTGAAGGGAAATGAGAATTGAGCGGAAGCTCACGGAGGGCTATGCCAGGCTAAGACCATCCCACTTGGCAAAAAATATCAACAAATCATCTTCTTGTTTTCAAGTAGCAGGATGCTTAACGGTCGCAACTTCTAGTCGCAGGTGAGTCGTCATTATGTTAAGCCCGCCTACCGGCTCTATACGCCATAGACATTGGCCAGAACGTCGGTTGCTCAGTCTAGGGTTCTATGTATGCTATACGCGATGTGACTGCCTGAGAGAAGTTTACTCGAGCAATCTCCCAAGTCAACGGAGAGTTGCTAGACTATCCCGCTAGGGCATAATTTCTAGGCTACCGCTAGATGGTCCAATCATCTTGTGTTTTAAATGCAATTAACTTAAAAGAACAAGGAAATTAAAAGAACAAGGAGTTTGCATCCCTTCAAGGTTGGATTTTCCTCATTGGTTTCATGAGACTATGATAACTAGCCAAAATATGATTTTGTATACCTCTGTAACATGTCTCCAATCTGAATGTGTGTTGTCTGTATTTGTGATTGTTTAACATCTGACTGCATCCTGTGTAGTGTGTCTGTCAGTATATGAGGACATAACTTCAGGTGCGCTTTCCACCCACAGGAGAGAACATATCTTTCTTCTACCTCTCTTGCGGATTCAAAGGCAAGGCAAGGCAAGGCAGTTTATATATAGCACATTTCATACACAGGTTCAATTCTGTGCTTCACACAGATATACAGTACACAAACACTGTATATAGTCACTCAGTCAATACATAATGGTCATTAAAATCAACCATAAAACCAGCTGTAAAATAATTAAAAGATAATAAAACATAAAATAAATAAAATAAGACATAAAATAAGACATACAAATAGTAAAAAGCATAAGAACATTAATAAATAAATAAAAGTACATAAAAGCCATTGAGAGTTAACAGAAGGCATCTGAAAAAAGTTTAGTCTTAAGATTTAAAACGAGAGGGCTTTCTGGATGCTTTCAGGAAGTTGGTTCCAGACGTGAGCAGCATAGCTGAGTGCTGCTTCACCATGTTTAGTACTCACAATGGGTTTGTTTAAAATGAACTTTTGCTGTGATCTGAGTGATCTGGGTGGTATATATCTCTGAAACATGTCTATTAGATACCTTGGTCCTATCCCATTTAAGTGATTTAAAGCCAGCAGTAATGTCTTCAAATCAATCCTATAACTCACTGGGAGCCAGTGGAGTGGTTTTAAAACGGGGTTATTTGCTCTGTTCATTTTGTTTCAGTGAATATTCTTGCTGCTGCATTTTGTATCATTTGCAAAGAAAAGGAAACAATTAAGATTCCTCCTTCCTGCTCCTAGTATCAAACATTTTTAGCCTGAACTGTTCAAATATATTCAGAGGAAGAAAAATGCAGTACATGGGTGCAGTACACTGATGCATGGTTGAGTGTTCCATGTATTGTTTTTCACATGATCAGTGTGCTCCTACACATGTGCCTGTGAGGGTTTTCTGTATCTCTAAAGCATGTTGGAAATGTGCACGCCTACACATGTGTGAAAGGGCATTTTCCCATCCCCGTTCCCGCTCTGAATCTGTTCATTCTCCACTGTGTGGGCAGGGGCATCTGTTATTATGCACTATAACTACTCCAAGACTGCCACTGATGTTTGCCAACATGTGCTAGTGAGCAGGGTGGGGTGACCTTGATGTCCAGGGGTGATTTACACACTCACAAGCAAGCCAACAACCACTGGGTGAGCAAGACAAGTGTACCGTGTGTTAACTGTGTAAGAAAGTAAAAACGGGGTATATCAATGAATCAGGTTAATGTGACGTTTGGATTAAGATATTTGTTCATTGGAATAAGCATGATTAATAGAACACGTAATGCGGCGGTTGTATGCGTGAACTGAGCCAATGTGGTCAAGTTGGTGGAGTGTCCCAAAGAGAGATGGCCATACTGAGTGTGAGAGAGGATTGACCACAAACCAGCAGCTAAACAATAGTCATGGAGAGCAAGAATGAGCCATGCAGGGCTGGGCCAGTTCCGGTGATGGAGACAGTTGGGGGTACAGTAGATGCTGTAGGTAGAGATGCCTTTACCTACAGATCCTTATGGATGTCTGGCTGCAATGCCTACACATATAAGATCATACTGTATACCAGAGGAAACATATCATGTCATCCTCAGCCTACACACACACACACACACACACACACACACACACACACACACACACACACACACTCATTCTCATAGCAAACAATGGGTTTCTATGGCAACAACGACCCTAGCAGCCAAGAAAGATGGTGAAGTCCAACGGGGAGGAGAAAACAGAGGGGTAAAGGAGGAAATGCTTGATGGAGGAGCTAAATAAGATCACCAGGGACAAGAAGAGGAAATTGACAAGGAAACTGCCATATTAGACACCAAAGAGACACAAGCATGCAAATATACTCTTTCTGTCTATGATACACATGCAGAAATAGCCACACAGTTCACTAGGCCTACCAAAAAGTAATGATTGAACTCTACCACCACCATGTGGTTTGGAATGGAGCAGGCAGAATGTTTATTTATTTATTTATTATTTTATTTTTTTAAACGACTCAATTATTTCAGTTTGTATGTACCATGTAGGCCTACTAACACAATATTGCATGAACATCTACATTGTAGGCTAGTAAAATCTGCCTTAAGTGTTAACATGCACAGATTTTTGACAGCTCTACTCCTTTAAAGTAAACAGAGAATCTATGACATCAAATTGATGTGTTGGGAAAGTCTCACTGAAGCAGACACCAGACGGAGCACCTACTGGCTCTTTCCAGATGCCAAATGCCCTCTGTCATTTCTCTCTCCCCATATTTTACCCAAGTAGGTGTTTCTCTCCTATACTGTTGCTAAGCTCTCTCAGCAAGGCCTGAACTGTACTGAAAGAGCTTTGTGTCAGTTTAACCTCAGTTTGACCTCAGTTCAGGAGTGGCTAACCAGTCCAGCATGAAGAGCGAAAAAAGTTCACGCCACAAAAAGATGCCGACATTACAACAGCATCAGTGACTTACAGGCCTACGCCTAATGAGATATCTATGTTATGTAACAGTTTTAATAGCTCTATTTCATGAGACACTTGCCAGATGCTACAAATGATCATTTTCAGTGATGAGTAGCAAGCAACAAAGATATCTGACACACATCACAATCCCCTTCACTGAATGACTTATTAGCATGAGCAATGCGCCAATGTAACAACTGATATGATGCCGATGTGACTGTCAAATATTCCGTCGAGTGTACCTTTGTACTTGGTACACTCACTTGGTCAGTGCCTTTGAGAGAACTCTTGGGTAATGTTCAGGTTTGAAGCTGTATGCGTCAGTCAAATCTGCCATACCAAGTCCCTAACTAACGTGAAGAACACATTTTTCACGGTGTTATTTTGGTTGCGTTGACATATTAACCGGAAGGGTTGCGCCACAAAAAGATAAATCCTCCTTTTGAATGTCTTGTGTTCCTCTTACTTGCGCGTGGCTCTAGGGGTTTCCTGAATGCAACAGCAGCATTAAACCTGGCAAACACGTCTTTTTCTTTTTGGGACTGATTCTTATCCATCACATGACCGCAAAAATATTTTAATGCCAACATTGTAGCCTAATGATGGGCAGTACTGTCAAATTGAGTAATACATTTTCATTGACCAGAAATATATATATATAAACTCTTAAGGCCAAGAACTGAGAACATCAGTTGAGCCGCCGCTCGAGTATCACAACATTGTAATGAAGTATATATAAAAAGAAATTGAAACAATTAACTGATTGTTCACGAAAAACATGTTATGACCTATGAGCCTACAGATAAAGTAGAATAGAAAATTATTTCGGATATTGTTTTGTTTTTATTCCCATTTACGGACTCCATGACTGCATGGCCTCACTTTCTGTTTCAATTAAATCTAATTTTGCTTAATCACAAAGTCTATTAATTAGTGTTATGACCAATGCTAATTACTGTGTTGTCTTGTTTGTATGTCGCTTTGGACAAAAGTGTCTGCTAAGCACCACCACCATAACCATAACCATAACCATATTAATTATTGTTGAATTGATTAGACAGGGATATACAGTACATAGATAAATTGCACAGCTATTATCCAGACCCTGTCACTTTCCATACCTGTTTCCCAGAAAAGCCTTTACAACAACAAACAAGAAGCACAAAGAAAACAGAATTAAACTATGTGATGCATTTCATGTTTTTTTCCCCTCAGAGAAAACCCCATACTGACCACCTTACTGAAACAACACCACATGTTATCATAATTATTGAATTTGTTTCCCACAATTGTTTACACAATTCACATTCCACACCAGTTATACAGGACCACTTCAGTGCCCAGTTGAGTGACTGTCCCACTTTAAAGTCATGGTCTCTGGGTGATTTTCTGTCCACTGAAATGTGTGAGCAATTAAGTAATCCTGACACAACGTTGCAGTTGCTTTACATGTGGCATTGAATTGACTTATCCTCATAGATACTTATATCCTCACAAACCTGGCATAGACAACTAAGTGAAACCTAACTAAGACAGACACAGACACCAAGAGAAAGATTGTTCTTGGCAGGGGGTTCTGAAATAATTCAGAACAGACATGTGAAACCTGGCCAATGCATGCACATGTTTCCAGGAATAATTAAAAAATAACTCATGAGTCATGAACTTCCACCTCCATGTTCACACACGGATCTTGCTCCACGGATGACTGTGAAGTTAGCACATGAACACTCATAACATGTCGTTGCTACTTCACAATGGTGACACCATGAAATTGTTGTTTTTTCATGCTTACTCAAAGTCTGTTAGAACAAGGGTGGCTAATAAGTCCCAGGAAAGTGCATTTGAATGTAGCCTACCCGACCTTAGAGTATTAGCCTATACTGCCAGTAAAATAAAAGCAAAATCTAGTTATGACTTGGCTGTTGTTGGTCACGACTGGACAGGGTTGGGCAATGACATATACTGGTTGTTTTGGTGTAGGGCTCTACATTGCCTGCCAGGGACATTCCCTGAGGAACATTGAATTTGTGTGTACAAATGAATATATACTTTTTTTTTTTTTTTTTTTTTCAAGCCAATGGAAAAGGACAAGGACTCATGGTAAAATAATCTCAAAAGCATCTAGACTAAATGCAAACATGCTGAAATGACAACTGACTCAGAAATGTACCGTGTCTGTTAAGAAAAGACACAACCCTCCATTGCTAAAGCCAACTGACACCACCGATACTTACAAACCAGCTGTGCGGTGCTAGCCCATCCATTAGCGTGAAGTTGTGGCACCACATATCCTAATTATAAGGGGTGACAGCCAGGTAGGCCCACTGTCCTGAGAAATATTGGAAACTTGGAAATTCTCCAGTTAGTTTCGGTAGGATCATGACCCACATTGTTGGTTAAGACCTACTGTATGCAGCAGGGGCGGAGCTAATGGTTCACTCTAGACGGGGCGAAGACCTATAGTGGGCCCCTCCCCCTGCGTGCGTGCGTGCGTGACTTTCAAAGCGCTGACAATATTTGTCCTTTCCACGGTTAGGTTCGTGCATGGTCGGTTAAAAAGTAGCCTTAGAGTACTACTATACTAACGTAGCTTTCTGACAAGCACACCCATTCCCTACCTTGTTCTTGCCCATCTGAAATAACGCCTCTAGCTTTGCTGCCTCCATCCTTTCTGTTTTCGTTGTTTACATCCATGATGAGTCTTAAGTTAGTAAATTAGCTTAATAGTTTATGGCGATAAAACAGCAAATAGGCCTATCGCCGCGTAAAAAGCAACAAAAATAGGCCTAGTCTTGCGAGCCTGCGTGCGTGCGTAACCTATTGTCTCTGCTGCTCAAACAAATTATGTGCATATAGACCTAGGCTACTTCTGACTTTGATAGCCTAACGTGTTCACTAACTTTGCAGAAAATTGTAGCCTATGTCATGCAGTTAATGGGATACTGTGCTGCATTGAGAAGTTATGGTAGGCCAATTTTTTTATGAATACACACACACGCGCACACGGGACATTTTCTCTCGTTGTTGAGCAATGCGCAATGCGTACGGCCGTACACCTGCAGGTAGGCTACGCCTGCCAGCTACTCGGTGTTTATCCCAACATCATGTTTTTATTTAAGCCATTCCATGTTGTGCTTATTGGCTGGGGCATGTTGTTTTCTTTCATGTCGATTCAAGATTGTTTGTGTAGGCTAAACTACCGGTCAAAACTCTCACAGTTGAATTTCACTACGCTTGCCCGTTTAGGCTTATTGTTTTTTTGTTGTTGTTGTTTTTACAAGATTAGGCAATACACCGAGGCAGGAACTCCACTGACACTAAGTGTTGGTGACAGAGGTAGCCATACCGTACGGTATCTCAAGTTATGGCCGGGATTTGTATTTATTGGCTGCGCAATAACTTAACCAACACAGCGCACGTTGAATGAATTGACTGCCTTGTGCGTAAACAGCGGTGGAAATCCCGACAGTGTTTCAACTACATGAAACATAATTAGTGAACCATCAAATACCCTCTTATTGCATTGGCCATCAGTCCAAACATTAAGCAATATAATCAAACAGTGTAAGAGTAAATTAGACCCCAAAACAAACCAAAAATGTTCTGCTTTTGATGGCATGCCGCTCCGTTCCAAATGAAACCCATGTCTCACAATTAAACGCACGTATGCAGAGCCTAATTAGCCTAAATAAAATGGGCATAATTTGAGGAGTTACAGGTAGGCCTAGGCAATCTCCTGCCAACAGCCTATCTTCTTGTCTCTATTGAAGTTGTAGCCTACCTATTTCGTGTGTTTATAACAACATTGACATTGACATGTTCCGTGTGCGGATATAGAGAGGCTTTCCAGGCTATCAGAACTTTTTTTTTAACCGTTTATGTTCATCGGCGCAGCCTACTACGATGCGAACTGACAGCTTTTGCCACGCGTATGCTCCAGACTCTAAATAGGTATATAGATCTTGCTAACTCACTTGATTTTCTGTAATACGGTAAATGCAACCTGTAGCCTAGGCTACCTCATAAAACCCAGACAGGTCGTGCATCAGTTTCGCTTTTAAAACACGCCAGTGTAGCGTGAGAGGGGAAATGCCTGTCGCGGGCTATGCAGTGTTTAAGGGCATGACAGACGGGCTCCCATTGTGAGGGCACTCTACGGACCAGCGGCATCTTTAGTAGCATCTAGCAATCAGTACATATAAGCATCGTTAAATAACAATTCAGCAAGATAGATTTGGCCAAAGGTGGGCCCCCTGCCTGCACCCGTGGGCCCGGAGCGACCGCCCCCCCCTGCCCCCCCACTCGCTCCGCTATTGGTATGCAGCTGAGCTGAGATAGTGTGCAGTAGCCTAAACGTTGTGGGTTCAGTTTCTGACTCCCTCCATTTTGCTCTTGAGCTAGGCACTGAAACCCAAATTGCTCTGGGGACATAATCCCTTGTAACTTGTGAAGACAACTACAGTGTCTGCTAAATGAATACATGTAATGCAATGATTTAATCAGAGGGACAACAGTTTATATCTTCTGTGGAATACAATGTGGAATATGCCAAAGGAAATAATGAAAATAATTGTTACAGGCATCTGAAATATGGGCTATTTAGTCAATACATGTACAGTATGCCAGACTGTAACAAAGACATTCCTCAATATAATTCCAACCAATGTTTACAAGATTATATACATGCATACATACAACATATGTATAGGCCTATATGTTTGCATTTAGTCTATATGTATGCATGATAATAAGCTACATATATCATTGGTCTTTCCAGTCCATTGGCCATGCTAAAGTAGGCTAAACCTTAGTTAAACTATTTGTGCTGCCAAGGTTCAAAAGCCTTGATTCACATATTCATCTCCTTTGAAATCATTTTCTGGCAAACTGCTTTAATGGCCTATCTGGAATGTGGCATATGTTCTACTTCTGATGTGGTTTAGGCTGCCCAGGCTCTGGGTTTGCCATTTTTACGTCATATCCTCTGTTAAACAAGACCATATGGAGGTGACGTGCCTAGTATGCTACTGGTCATAACAAATACTCAATATGGTCATCCCTCTACTGAGAATAACTTAATGTGTACTGTATCCATTATACTCTGTTGGGCCTATGCAAATGTACTATTTACTGTAGAATACATGTGACAAGGCCCTCTCATGTTAAATGACCCTTCATAAAGCAATTATAAGATGCAGCAATACATTCACTGTTAGCTGGCCTGCCTGTTTGTGTAGTCGTGAGACCATTACAAAATTCAGAATGCAGCAGGACGTCTTTAACCCTCTATTGCATGATATACTGTATGAAATAATCATATATCATATATAACATTTCCACACATTTGCACATTGAATTTTGCACATTGAACAATTCCATAATAATATATATATATATTAATAGGGGGTAGATCTAGGTTTGTTACTTGCAATATGCAATAAACATGCAATAATGGTAATAAATACAAAAAGTGCAGTCTATTTAAAATATATCTCTTTATTCCATAACAAAATACATTTTATGAAAGATCTTTAACATCAACTTAATTTTTTTTTAAAAAAGCATTTGTGCTGAAAAAGTAATACGTTTACAACTAGTTACAATCTTAGTTGGGTTTGTTACCTATAAGTAACAATGCTCAACAAAGGAGTATTATTTTCATTCCCATTCAGTTTATGTATTTCAATTTAAATTTAATTTCACTTATAGAGCGCCAAAACACGTGCGTGTATGCCTGTTCCTCTTCATCCTCTTTCAGCTCTCCATCTCTTTCTTCAGCATCTCCATCTGGAGATATCAATAAGCACATATCAATAAACATATTGTTATTGTTATTAAGTATTTTAAAATGTCACTTTTTCAAAGGTTTGCGGAGCTGAAAAAAACATGCCTGCCGCATGTGAGTGCAAGTGAGGAAAAGAGATTGAAAGGGGTATTTTACAAGTCATGTGATCAAATACAAGCATTCTGTTGGCTTTTCATACTTCCTCCTGATCAAGATGAGCATTTTTTATTGGTGTATGATTTGTAGGCCTGAGAAAATGAGGGGACAAGGGTATGTTACCCTGAAGCAACACTATGCAATAGAGAGTTAATCAGCTCAATAAAGAGTAACTTATCTCAGTTACTCTTTCTTAGCTTCCTACTGTATATCAACCCGAATTAGCTCACTGGTCAGCAGGACTATAGGACACTTCCTGGACATCTTGCTATTTGAATTGCATGATTCAGCTGTATGTCAACTCTTGCCCACTGTGCTCCTCTCATGAGCGTCTGCTGTGTTGACCATCCATCCTTAAACTAAGAGGTCACAATCAAGACTTTTTCCATGTTGGTTCCTCGTCGGTGGTTGTCAGTGTGGTAACTTTGGGACTTCCAAAAAGTGTTTAACAGTCATGTGTTCACCTTATACCTAATCAATTAATTCTCTTACAGAATTATGGTTTGTATTTATGTTTTTTTTTTTTTTTTTTTTTTAATATGAACATCTATTTCATAAAGTTATATTGCTGTTATTAATACTATTACTAGCCTATGTTGTAGGCTTTTCAACTTGAAACTGTTTTAATGAATAGCCTATAGTGAGGCTATTCATTTGCTATTTGCTATTAGCTATTTTAATGAATAGCTAGTAGTTTGGACAAAAGCTCAAATACTAAAGCCTTAACCATCCATAGATTGATTATAGATACTGTAGATAGATACTTTATTGATCCCCAAGGGAAAATTCCATCCATAACCATAGCAATGTATCCAACAATGGTATATTGAATAGGCCTGCATGTTGTGAAGTAAATGTGAAGACATGTTTACATTCAGTTCAGCAAAAACTGGACAGCTAAATGATTTGGCCTACAATTATTTAAAATAGTAATTTAAAGAGGTTTTTGTCAGTTTCAGAGAAGTGACCTCTTCATGGTAGGCACTAGGCAGAGCCCCTAAGAGTGTCACACAGGCTTACTCGAAGCAACACACATTTCCTTGCCAATGTACTGTAATGACTATTGCTGACAAAATCGGTTGTCCTACTGTTGGACAGTAAAAAAAAAGGCCTATTTTTGGTTCTGTGAAAATTTGTGACATACCGTAAGCTATTCGAACTCTAAAATGGAAACCTTTCCTTTCAATGTTCCAAAATCATTGTGTTCCTTGTTGACCGGAGGGTATGCTCGTTGCTGCCAGTTTGTAGTGGATCATGAGTAGCTTAATACTTAGGCCATAGTTATGAGAAAACAGGCTTAGTGGCTAAAGTTATGAGAAAATATTTCTTATTAAATTAAACATGATAAAAAGAGTCACTGAAAATTGAGTGGACATTTTAGGCTGTAAAATAGGCATTTAAATGATGATGGTTTCACGGGCACTGTAGTGTTATAATGTATGTGACAAGGTTAGCTTGAGGTTCATTGAGGAATTGTTCATTACAGTTCTTTCCAATTGCTTAAATAAACATTTGCAAATTAGGCTGGTTTTATCAAAGTACCTAACACAATTCACAAAACATGCTCATAAAGTACTGCAACCAAAACTACATACAGTATAGCATAAAATAAAAAAAATCACCAAATGGCACACACTTCGTTCATATCAGCACATGTTTGCCAACTACACACTGGGCATATTGAAAAGCACTCTCATCTTTAGTATGCTTGCCATAATACTAAAATAATTCTACTAATAATAATACTAATTGTAGTGTAATTTTGAATGCCAGTGTTTTGAAACAGTTAGACATAATTGTGCTCTTTAATTTTAGTGTGTTAGCAATTGGGAAAAAAACTGTAAAATAGCCTATAGCCAGAGAGATAAGTTACCTTAATGGCTATGCTTGCACATCGGCACATGCAAGCATGCAAGCATTCATTTACTGAAGATTTCGGCCAGTAATTCAATATACTGTACTTTAAAGATGAGTCAGTCATTGACATCTTAAATACCGTTCATTTGTCAGCCATCAGGCTACTTAATGTCCATATATGTATTTCTCTTGACATAGAAAAATACCACAGACTGATTTAAATGTTTCTTTTTTCTTTATTGTTAATTATAAAATGCTACATATTTCTGTAATAGCACCTCAGCTCATGGCAAAATAGCATATACTTTTCTTTAAATGTGACATCAGTGCATTTATATAAAATATGCTGATAAATAACAAAGTGAAATTCAATACAGCAATAAGAGCCCTTGCATAATTTACTGATAATTTAGTTTTCTTTAAAAGGCAAACATATTTAAGTGTGTGTGTGTGTGTGTGTGTGTGTATTTGTGTGTGTGTGTGTGTGTGTGTGTGTGTGTGTGTGTGTGTGTGTGTGTGTGTGTGTGTGTGCGTTTGTGTGGAAGAGATCAGCACAAAGAGAGGAAAAATGCCTGCTCCTTTAACATGGCTTCAGCTTGTCCAAGTTTAGACAGAGTTTCTCCAGATATCTCTGGAGATCCAGCAGGCTGTGGTAGTATGATGTGATGGGGAAGTGCGTCTCGGACTTAAGCAGACTGCCGTCCGCTTTAGGTAGTGTGCAGCCCTGATTGCCGGCCATCCTACGAAGGTAACTAAGCAGATTGTCCACATCCCCCTCCACTTGCCTCAGATGATGTGCAGGTGGGACACCCAACCTCACCTGCAAGGAGCCCAGGTGACCGACAATCGAGGTTAAACCTTCAATGGGAGTGTCTTCATAAGTGCCAAAGCTTATCTCGGGAGACATACTAAAATGCTAGAGAGCGCAAGAGAGAGAGAGAGAGAGAAGAAAGCAAATAATTGTGAAATATAAAATGATGGAATATGATTGCAAAAATCTTATACCCTTCACATGGAAGGCATGCATTCAGTTGTTCATACTTAAAGTGAATTAAGACATGCATTAAAGATTTACAAGTTACACATCCAACTTGATTCTGCTGAAGGGAATATCCCTTCGTATATTTGTAGGACAGTTCATTTGCTTAACAATTTCATATTCATTATGTATTGTTTTACCTCAGCTTTAATCTTCTTGATTCTGGCTATTGTGATTTTGGCCAAGCCTTTGATCATATCTGCTGTGACCGGACGGGCATACGCCATGGATGAGCATGCCCACACCATGGCATAAAATAACACCAGTGGCAACTTCATATTTCTGTGGGATATAGATTATAATAATACAATAAAATAATGCAATGCGCATTGTAACATTAAACATTAAACATTTGAACAGCTTAAACATTATTGCAACTATTTTGCTCACCCAGGCAAAAAGTATTGTGGAGTTCAAATTCATTTCTGATTAAGGAACACTCCAATAAATAAATACATACATAAATAAACATGCCCTCACAAAATGCTTACCTTTCTTGGTCTGTGACTGAAATATCCAATATCTCAACCAAGGTCTTCCTCTCTTTTATACCCTAGTTGAGATTAGTCATATGGGTGATTCATGTCTGGGGCGCTCGGCCCCACCACTGTCACTGATGGGTGAGCTGGCCAAATCCAACCCTCCTCAGGTGAAGACATGATCCTGAGATGAGCGAGTAGACTGTCGCATGGAGATGTAGGACTTTTCTAAAGACGACTTTTAATAAATCAGAGGTAGGTAATTGTGCATTTTTACCTACTGTTAATTTGATAGAATAGTCCAACTTCATGGTGCTAGATGATAGTTGATAACAGACTGGTTATAAAAAGCTATAAATGAACAAAGCTGTTTTATTGTAAAATGGTAATATTGGAAATAAATCCACAATGTGTACTGTAAGTGTTGCAAATATGACAGAAAAACTATTTGAAGCGCCACATAACATCATAATAATAGTTTTATAACCATCGGTTGGCTGTAAAAGAAAAAAGAAAAAGGCATTTTAACAACTTACTCAACAGTCTTTGTAATCACTTGAAACACACAATTTTGGACAACCCTTTGCTCGGTTTCAGTGTGACTATGGTCACTACTACTTTTTGGCAAGGAAACTCACTTTAAAATAAAATTAGATATATATTCACTTGTTTTACTATATACACTATCTGTATTTCAGGGTATTTTAATGTTGATATGTGAAGTTGTTTTTTTTTTATGTTAACATCAGTCAAAACCCAGACTAATAATCTGTGTATGTATATTTTTAACAGATTCATCTGAGCTAATAACATTTATTGTGAATGTCAATTACTCAGGAACATACTGAAATCCACTTTATGTACAAAAATGCAATATATAAACATAAAAGAAAACACCTAATATCAAAGAGAACACCACAAATAACAAATATTTATGAAATATGGACAGAATCAAGTGAAACACATTATTTAATAAGATGCATTATTTAATGATAATGCATTAGTGTGTCTATGTACGCAGAGTAAAATGTATTGAATACACCTTTTAAGAAACTCATGCAATACTGAAAAACCTCTGAATAGCCTATTTGTAGAGATGATGTATAATCAACATGGAAATTACAATCTCAGGCATATGGTTGGTAACAGTACAATTACATTGAAATACCGATGACCACTAGGAATCTCACTAGAACTCTGTTTCATTGAATATATTGCCGTTATTGAAAAAGATCAAGCGTCATAGCTTCCAAAATTGTTAGAATGACACAAGCCATTGGGAATCAACTGCCTCAAGTCTGGAGTTACTTTTGCCAATGTGTGTGTGTGTGTGTGTGTGCGTGTCGATGCACTCTATGTCAGTGTGTGTGTGTGTGTGTGTGTGTGTGTGTGTGCAAACCACCCAACCCCCACTCATACTGTGACAACGAAATCCTGGAAATAGCGTGTGTTGAATTTAACTGCTGCATTCCTCTGTACAAAGCTGTGAAGTATTTTCCAGGCTTTTTCATGGGGCCCTTTTTTCAAAATCTTGCTGTGGCGAGTTGTATGATACATGCTGTCAGGAAAGTACTGATAAAGCTTGAGATCAATCATGTTTTATTATTGAGTTATTTTGCAAGTTAGTACAACTTCTGTACAATTTCTTGTATGAGTACAAGTAAGTCTCGTGAGGTCTCCCTAAACTATCTATGCTGAAGCTAACTTTTGAAGGGGACTTAATAACTTATGGACTGATTTGTCAGTCATGGTCTCCTAGAAGCCTTCCCAAATACCTCTTTCTGTCATGTAGTAGGGGTCTGACAACTCTCTTTTGTTAACTTCCAGCAGTTGCTCTTACAACACACCGTTCTCTGATTTGAACATTAATAAATTCACATTGAAATCAGACCTATGTGTGTTGAATGATGGTACACCAGCTTGCTCATTTGGAGCAATTAAGATAGACCTGTGAGTTGGTGACCGTGAAAGTGTGTCGGCATGTGGTTGTGTATGAGTGTCGGCCTGTGAAAGAGAGAATTTAAGAGAGGGTTTAACAATTGATAAGTGGATTCACACAAGTAAGTGATCACACGTTGGACCATTCTAGACTTTCTGTCATTGATCGTAATACCCAGTTCTGAATTTTTCCAGTAAGCAGGTCAAAAATGATGACAACACTGTTATTCTACAATTACCATTCTGTCCCATCCCCATAATGTATCCCCATAATGTAGGCTAAATAAAGTAAAGTAAATAAAGTTAGATTATGTGTGACGATGCATGGTTCTAGAACATATCTCCTCTCCCATTCCTAATCCAGCATGCCACTTATCACAGTGTACCATAGCAGAATTGCTGTGTTGGCAAACAGAAGACAACAATGACACCCTCTCCATTAGCATTTTTGCAAAATGTATTGGCCAATAAAGATGTGTCATACCATGACAATTCAGTGGTTTGGTGATCAAAAGAGTGGAAACCAACAGTGTGGGTGATGGTATGCTGAAGGAAATTTTCTGACACAACCATTACACTGTTGCAGTTTTGTAACCTGGGATTTCACAACATCATTCACATCTGGAATAGATCAGGGGGAATATTTACCAGCATATTTGTACTGAAGAACAGGGACAGGTTCAGATGCTACTAAATTTTATTTCGTATGCCAAAATGGAGGAGAATCATATTTTGCATGATTCAACATCATGAACCATTACATTTTAAGTATATATTTTTTGGGGCTTTTGTGCCTTTAATTTTGACAGGACAGTAGAGAGAGACAGGAAGCGAATGGGTGAGAGAATCGGGGTGGGATCCGGAAAGGACCACGGGGCGGGAATCGAACCCGGGTCGCCGGCGTGCGCTGCAGGTGCCCCAGCCAGTTGCGCCACGGCTCGGGCCATGAACCATTACATTTTATATCAGGAAGTGTTTTTTCATTGTTCTAATCGTAATCGTACCTTCATTGTCAGTGTATAGATGGGATGTGTGTTGATCGGCTATTCCATGATGATATTGCACCCTCTTTACCCTTCTTTAAAGGGATATTCCGCCATTTTTGGAAATAAGCTCATTTTCCACCTCTCCTCGAGCAAAACAATTGATATTTACTCTTTTTCCATTCATGCAGCCATTCTGTGAGTCTGGCGATACAACTTTTAGCTTCAGCCTAGCATAGATCATTGAAACGGATTAGACCAGTAGCGTCTCGCCTGCTAGCATCATGTTTAAAAGTGACTAAGATTTCCGGCAATTTTCCCATTTAAAACGTGTCTCTTCTCAAGTTAGAAAGTGCAATAAGACCAACTGAAAATGAAACCTGCCGTTTTTCTAGGCTGATTTGACATAGAACTACAGTCTCATCTGGTGTAATAATCAAGGCAACTTGCAAACGTATCATGGGCGCAGTGATATCACGGAGCATCTGAAAATAGTCCCCATTAGACAACAAGCAGTAGTAGTGCCAGCAAGTTGCCTTGATTATTACGCCAGATGAGAGTGTAGTGCCATGTCAAATCAGCCTAGAAAAACGGCAGGTTTCATTTTCAAAACCACAGCACTTATACAGACAGCATCATTTTAGCACTCCATTTTCAGCATGATACTCACATGTACAAGTCTTATATATGGGCAAATCAAATGAGTCACTACAGGTTTTGCAAATGTTTAAAAATGTTATAAACTTTAAAATATGAGAAAATACAGGAAACATATGAAGAGTTCAGATGCAACTCTCTAAATTCATCTGACCACTTTTCTTTTAAATTACTGTAGCTTTTTTTTTAATCAGGCTCCTGTAGATTCTTGCCTACAAATTGATATTTCAGACCAGGAAGAGAGTAGTATTTAGCGGGTTTTGAAGCGATAATATTTGTTGATGAGTAGAGAGGATTCATTCACCTTTGTTATCTTATTTTTGACAGAGGTGAAATGTATAGGATTTAAACTCTTCATATGCACACTATGAACCAGTCCCGTCGTCCCCTACCCAGGCCACTGATACCACAAAGATACCAGACCAGGTGCCTTACGACAAGAGCAGATCCATTTTTATGTTTTGAATGCTGTGTACATATTTCCTGTAATTCCATTCCTAAAACAACAAATCTAACAGTGGCCCAAGTCGTTTGTACTGTATTGTAATTTAACTTCCTTGGAGTTCAGATTTTGACCTCTAGGGGACTCTAGTGGCTCAATGTTGGAACACACAGAATGGCCTATACTGTATTCACTTTCACATTATTACACTGCAGCTCTGCATAAAACTGAACCATAACCTTGTTTTTTTTTTTTTTTTACCTATTTTGATTTTGAACTTTGCGACTGCTCAAATGGATGCAAAAATATGATCTAAATCAGTGTTCATTCTCTGTTCAGAAATCTAAAACATTTTCGCCGCCAAATACAAAATCAGATTCTCAATTATGAGTGGCTTATTTATCATTTAAGGAGGCTAAAGATCTAGCTATGTGATCTTAGCTTCTTAGCCACAGACACCACTTCATTTAAAAATAAAAAAAATATCATACTGAATAAAAAAAAGTCTATACAAAAGAGTAACAGTCAAGAGAAAATGTGTTGAATTCATGATTTATTTTGGTTCTGTTTACATGTTTATCAAACTTTTTACTAGGGAAGTGGGCAATGTCTCATGCCAGAATATGTCACAGAAATAGTAGAGGTAGAGTAGAGGAACTTTCAGTCTCTGATTGGTTAAAAGGTGTAGACTTGTTGATGAACCATGTACTACACTGTCCAACAAACATAGTTAGAGACCTTTAGGAACACACATGCCCTATAGTGCCTGTTTAAACTGACCATGGTGTGTAGAAGAAATGAAGAATTACTACTGTCGCTTATAATCTTTATGGAACTTTTTAGTCTACAGTAGAAAAAAGCCACTTCAGTGAGACAAAACCTGCAAAGCGTGGTGCTTGTAATGCTTTGGTGTGGATTACTTGTGTAAAGTTGTTCGGTTGAACGGACTTGTTTTTTCATAGTACGTTAATATTTGCTCATACTGTATTTATGCGTGACCAAAGCACACAACTGATTCTCTCCGTTCCTGTCCCAACTGAACAGGGACTGAGAGCAATAAATGCTTTAACCACTACAATGGAGAATGCTTTAACCACATCTGATCATAAACATAATTAGGAATTAGACTTTTAACAAATCACTGTGATATAATTATCCAACCTCACTTAAAGGCGCAGTCAGGGTTTTCGCAGGAGGTCGCATTTGTTTGTGTTTAGGTTTATGTTCATATTCATTTAGCTGACGCTTTTGTGCAAAAAATACGTACATTATATTTTAACAAAGGACCAAACGATACACAGGAAGTTATTCCACACAAAATTCCACACTTTTCTTCAGGGGTAGGCTGCCCCCACTTTGTTTGTTTCCAGTTTTCAGAGCCTGGACTGCCAACAAAGATTTGTTTTACAGAACAATCACGGAATGTACAGCTAGCAGTCGTGAGGTGATGACTGCTGAATGTTCCAAAAAATGTTATGGGCTTGAAATGGCAAATCCCTGACTGCGCCTCTAAAGGGTTCTAAAAGAACAGCAAACAGTCATGAGAAGCCCTTGATTAGCCCAAGGTCAGCTATGAAAAAAACATCACTTTAGTGGTCACATTGGAAGTTTTTAATTGATATCATGGAAATTAAAAAAAAAATCACAATGTGTGTGTGTGTGTGTGTGTGTGAGAGAGATACTGTATATAGGTACATGTGTCTGTGTGCACCTACTGTATGTGCATGTTACAGACAGAGCAAGAAAGAGAGGGAGAGGGAGAGAGAGAGGAAAGAGAGAGAGAGAAATAGAGATCTTCTATAATAAAGAATCTGGAATAAAGCCTGCGCTATCAGATGTTAATGTCCCTTGCAGATACTTTTTGGGGTAAGGGCTTCCTGGCTACTGCTTCAAGGAACAGCAAGCCCAGACCGCAAAAAGACCCAAAAAGGACAATGATCTCCTCCCTGTACCTTGGACATCTGTTCAACCTCTGAAAAGACAAAAAAGAAGTATAAATTACATTTTGTGCAGATTTAAACATGGTGAGGGTGTTGTAATTATTTCATCGTAGACTTTTACAACAAACTTGAAAGTAAAGATGCATATACTAATTTGTATGCAGATGAACTGAAGTTGTTCCTGTTGTAGTAAGCAGTGCTCTTCACAGCCTGTGCTGTTAGCACATGTTCTGTGCGTACAAGGTGTGGTGGAGTCTGTGTTCAATGAAATATTGAAGTGTTTCAGTATTGTGATAGAAGAGCAAATATATCAGTTAAGTATTACCGAAAAACACATTTAAAAGAACACTAAAAAATAACAATATTACCAGAAGTATACATCATGCATTAAGGTGACTAAAATGTGAAAGATGTTTGCGTGTAACATTAGTGAGAGTGGTTGTTACATCCAATCTCTGAGTCAGAGATAAGTTGATGGGGTGACATATAGATGCAGGCATCGGTTAAGCTTACCTCACTGTATGCGTCACATGTATAAAAAATGACACAACTCCCCACCCTCATTTACCATTTCTCTCTGATACCGCCCCAGGAACATCCCCTTTGGATTTCTGTGAGCATACATACATGTTTTCATTTGTGTGACTTTGTCTAGTTGATTTATATTTAAAACCTACCCACTAATATGTCAGGATTGATCTGTTTAATCATTCCCTGCTTCATGCGAAAAGTCCTTATCATCACTTTAGCCTCAGCATCAATGATGAATATTTTTGTTGCTGATGTTGTTATTGCTGTTATTGCTTGTACAATTTCCAATTGTACACTACTAATAATGACTTATTTATATTGACTCAGAGCTATATCTTGACTGAACAACCAAGTGCACCCATTTAAATAAAGCTGTCCATGGTGATCCATGAATGAGCAGAGCTAAGCGTTGTGGTTGGAGTTCTCCATGGTGCTGAAGTCAGTCACTTCCACACTTGATGTGGTGAACGCCCTGTGATATGTGTTGTGTAGGCTACAGTATGTTTTGGTCAATGGAGATCATGCTGTTTTAAAATAAAACTGAAGATTTAATTTGGATGACATGCAAAGATAGTGATTCAAATGGTGGTGTACGGAGGCAAAGTCCTGAAATATTAAACACACTGTGCACTTTACACATACACACACTCAAACACACACACACACACACACATACACGCGTGCACACACACACACACACACACACACACGTGCACACACACACATACACACACACACGCGCGTGTGCGCGCGCACACACACACACACACACACACACACTCACACTCAGGGTTGTTCTCTGCATTGCATGGTATATATATCATGGTATATATCATTCCTCATGTCCAGGTCAGACTACTTGTTGCTATTGACATGCTGGGTATTGTCTGATATTGGTTCTGGCTCCTGTAGTGCGAGCACGCAGACATGCCATTCTGAGCCCTCAGACCCAGCCCCTTCAAATCGTGAGGGGAGAGGGAAACATTTAAAGGACATCAGTGCAAGAGCTTATCATATCGCATCTGTATGATAGTCTAGAAAGACTATCATAAAGAATCACACAGCCCTCGAAAAACCTCCAACACGTTTGCCTAAGAGGCAACGGTTACTCCAGGTTCATGCTCACGAAGTTACAATACACACAGTCACGAGACAGTCAATAGTGTTATTTCAATTAGGCTACGACACCCTATCCTAGTTAAAAAGCCTAATGAAATGACTAATGTATAATGCCACATAAAGCTGCTCTCTAATAGGAGATGTACGATGGATTTCAGCCAAACGTAAGAAACTGAACGGTTTCCCTCACACCCGTGCGCTATAAGCTAGCCTACCTGTTTTAACGCGCTTAAGAACCTTCTCATGTAGACTTCCAAATCAATGAAGAGGACTTCGAAACGTTCATTTTACCTGCTCTGATGAGTTCTTTCGAACCACGACGCTTGTAAAGACTGAAAACAAACCCGACAAGAGCAAGCTATAAGATACCATTTGTCATTCAAAAGCTCACAAAGTAGCTCACGAAAATATCAATGGTTTCATTCCATGCCACACAAAAAAGAAGCGTTTTTTTTTTTCAATGATCGTAAATAAAACACTGGCTCACCGCTTGGCAAACCTCTGGATGGAGAGCTGTTTTTCCCCCATATTCTCCTCGTGAACTTAAATGGACACATCCCGCGTCTCTGGTTTTACGGTGTCGTTATCGTTTTAAATAAGCACTATATTTTGATAATGTAGACATTAAAACTAATCCATTTAGTCCTATCTGCTATTCTGGAAAATACTGCAAAATCTAATGGAAGCGCTCAATTCCTCCAGTCTGGCGTTGACCTGCATTGACGTCATTGCGTCATTAGGTTTCCCCTGGAAACACAGGAGTTCCAAAAATAGTAACACATTAATTCAACTCTGGCTTCGGTTGGCGCGGGCGACTATTTGTATCAATCCATAATCTTGTGATTCTCTCTCCTCCTCTTCTTTCGTTCTTCTCCTAAGCTTTGCGCTGTCAAGGACGGCTTGCTCACGACACCAACGCCAATTTTAAGAAGTTGTCCAGGTTAGGTGTCATAGACAGGGACAAAAGCGAGTTTTAGAGCATGCTTTATTCCCGCCAGCAATCATAAAATGATTGTAAGAGGGAAACAGCGCCACAATGATAAAAATAGAAAGTGCCGAGCACTGGCAATCATCTTGTCAGCTCTTGGAGCATGCGATGCGGTGCTTTGTGCCGCGCACCGCGTTTTCTGAACTGGAAACATGGCTTGCGAGACTCCAAATTATCTGATAAAGATGGGCTAATTGCAAAAGCTATAGCTTACTTTAGCAACAATGATCGATTAAGTGCTAGCATTGAAATACTAGGCTATTCTAATCGCCCTGTACCTAAATTGCTTCAAATAGAAGAGACTGTTAGCCTACACATCATTGCGCGTTACTGTTTCATATGTTTGTTATCTGAAGTGCAAAATCCAGCGCTTAGTAAAGGACACAATAGACATTGATTTTTCATAAATTAATTATCTCATCCGTTCATCATGCTTCATTGGGCCTATTACTGTCCAATGCTAGTCCATGATAATTTTTTAAATAACCGCAAAGCTTTTACAATGATGTGACAGTGACGTTAAAGGTTGCCTTTCTATCCAGAGTGTAGTAACAGTTTAAGTGCATGTGTGTACACATGGTACCGCATTTAATTACAGGCTCACACTATTGTGCCTCGTGACGAGACACTGCCGTCTGCACGTGAGCATGACTGTGCTGTGTGCGTTCCTAAGCCATCTCCATTTCGTGAAATTTTAGTTGATTGTGCCTCCGCTGTGGAAAATGTGATCTTCTCATTGCATTGATAGCTAAATAATACATTTACTCAAATTCTTTAAATGCCAGCCCATAATTATCTGTTAAATGTTTCAACTCAATATTTAACCACACGCTATTTAATTGTTTGCGCATCACCTGATGCATTTTGCAGTCACCGCGCAAAAGGAATGCGCAGGCGCAGGTCAATGTTGAAGACGAAAATTATATCACGCAGTACCAATTAGTGGCCATGTCGGTAGAATATCTTTATGAACTTTGTGCCAGTACTGACGGTAAAGTGTGGATTAGAAACAGGGATTTCAGAGAAACAGGGATTTCAGAGAGTCGTTCCACTGGGACCACACAGCCTATATAAACTCATGGCAAACTGTCATGGGTAAAAAAAAAAAAAAAAAAACTTCCGTAATATGCTCTGAATACACACTGTGAATATATTATTCCCAGTAATTAAGTGATATTGACTAAAGTTGCAATTATGTAAGTGGAAAACTTCAATAGTTAACTAGAAATGCAGTTCCAAGGAATTACCAGTGCATGACAATGGCAAAAATTAAATGTAAAATATAATTTGTAGTTAACACAAAATGCCAAAAAAAGAGAGATGGGGTAAAACAGAGCGAATGAGGATTCATCTGTTGTGTAATTTACAGTATGTTATAAGTTATGTATTTTTAGAGTTGCTTGCTATGGAGGTTGCTAAGTAGCAATTGAATTAGACACAGATATCGTTGTGACGACTCTACGTCATCGGGTCGTCACAAATTAGGAATGAAACGCCCCAACACCTGCTGCCGTGATTGTGATAGGCCATGTCCGCAGCACTCATTCCCAGATTGACACGAAGTCCATCAATCAATTCAGCTGCAGCAGTGCCCAGTCTATATCAACGCCCCTTACATCTCGTGAACGTCCCGCCAATTTTGAAAGCCTTTTTCAGAAATGTGAAGTAGGTGGAGTTATGGGGTGAAGTTACACTTTAATGGATGTTGATAGGAGGACAGTTTAATAGAGGAATGAATAGTTGGAAGTAAATGGATGGAGAGAAAGTGGAAATGGAAAGTTGAATTGAATGGAAAGTGGTCTGTATTATATTACTAGGGTGATTGCAAAGATTTTTATATTGTTGCAAGGGTAATTGAGATAGCTGTTAGGTTTATCATAGGGTATTCATAGTGGTTACTCTGCTATAAGTAAGGTGGAGGTTCCTAGGTAGTAATTGAATTAGACATGAGTGTTGATAGACAGTAAGGACAATTTCCAAGCTGATCATATAGATAGCACACCAGCATGGAGCTCTTGAACAGTCCAAAGGCAACTACAGTAGGCCTGGTTTATTTTATAACATCGATACTATGTTGTGATATCATCATCAACCGTTTTTTATTCAGGGAAAATTGACTGAGCATCAAGCTCTTTTACAGCAATGCCCTGAGTCACAAAACATATAACAACAATAATCAAAATAATAAAACAAGAATAAGAAAAAGATACAAAAAGCAAATAATTAAACTGACACAAAATAGCCAGGTGCCAGACAGAGCGGCGTATTCGCACAGCGTTCCTGTACAGACATCAAGACAGACATTAGACAACCACTACAAACATAGCGCATTTCACGTGCACAGACAGTGCCGAACGGAGTGGCGTAGTCGCCAGCGTACCCGTGGCAACAAAGAACAAACAAATTTACAAAATAACAAGACACAAGACAAAAGATGCCGGACGGAGCGGCGTAATCGCCTGCGTACCCGACGGACACCAAGACATACAAAGACATACAAAGACAGACACCAAACAACAATCAACATATAATAAAACAACATAGATTAACAAAAACACTTGCAACACTAGGCAAAATTGGCATGTCGGACGGAGCGGCGTAAGGCTACCCTTGACACCACAGACATAGGCCTACAAGACAGACAAATAAACAAAAGTCAAATAAATAATAAAACAAACAAAAACAGAAAAGTTCACGTTAAAGTAGCCTAGTCCAACTGACTGCATCCACAGTCCCATGGCATTGATGGCGCATAGCTGAATCCGGAGCGGAGGGTTCAACGGCGCTACACAGGCCGGCTGGAGAGCAGCATAAGCAAGCAGAACAGTCAGAAGTCGTGGGTGATCCAGATCAGCAACTCAGTGGACCCCGACAGCGACAGTTTGCCTTTAGCTTCTGATGTTAGCTGATGATAGCTCGATCCAGATTCCAGCAAGTAGGCCTAGGCTACTGCAGCGAGATGCTTCTCGATTCCAGGCAGCAGACCATGGCAGCTCGCAGGCCAGCAGTAGATCGGCGGTAGCAACATCGCCCGCAGTTGTAGCAGGTCCTCAGCTCTTCTGACCAGTCCGGAAGCAGCGCCGTTCACGGATGGAGGATGAGCGATTCATGCCGTTCATTGCATCAGTTTTAGGCCTAGGCTACGCAGCAAAATGCAGACTAACAAAAAGCACAAGACGAATATGAAGTCATGCATTGGTGGTTAAACCATAAATGGTTGTTTTTTTGTGCTACCATAAACTCTGTAAGGATGAGAGCACGAGATATCACAGCAAGAGATCATTTGTGTAGACATTATGTGTGGATAAATAACTTATAAACTTTCTTTCTTTTACTGTCTATGGGTCATGCAGGCCCACGTTGCCTACGTTAAACATCATATGGTTTTAGGTCCTAAGAAGACTAGGGATATCCTATCCACATCACAGGTTAGATATAGTGATCTCTCACTGACCTCATCCACAAGTGTTAAAAATCTAGGAGTTACAGTACAATTGATCAAGAACTTCTACTCAATAGTCACATAAAGCAGATCACAAAAACCTCATTTTTCCATTTAAGGAACATTTCAAAGATAAGGAAGTCCTTATCCTTACCAGACGCTGAAAAATTAATCCACGCTTTTGTCACTTCCAGGCTAGACTATTGTAATGCGCTATACGCCGGCTACAATAATACCTGTCTAAAAAGCCTACAGCTTATACAAAACGCAGCTGCTCGCACACTCACTAGGACCAACAAATATGAACATATTTCCCCCATCCTAGCATCTCTACATTGGTTACCTGTTAAAAGTCGCATTGACTTCAAAATTCTACTTCTCACATACAAAGCCATAAATGGCAGAGCACCCGAATATATTAAAGATCTTCTAGTCCCATATAATCCACCTAGACCCTTACGATCACAAAATACTGGACTTCTTGTAATTCCAAGAATTTCAAAAACTACAGTAGGAGGCAGAGCCTTTTGTTACCGCGCACCCCTCCTCTGGAATAATCTTCCTCCCTCAATTCGATTAGCAGACACCCTCCCTATTTTTAAGTCTAGACTTAAAACATATCTCTTTATTGCTTCTTATAGTTAGGTATGGTGCAGTGTGGAACTTCAACCACCTCAGGGTCTTACTGGAACGGACCACCTCTGCTGTGGGCTTGTGTGACTGGTGCCCCAGTGCATCCCACTGGTGCATCCCATGGTGGCTACTGACCACACCTGAGCTGGTGCTGACCACCCTCCACCATGCCTTAGTTATGCTGCTTTAGCATTGCGCTGTCATGGACTTCTTATGTGGCATGCCGTACAACTCCTCTTCTCCCCTCTCCCTCTGTCTCTCTCAACTCTCCCTCTTTCCTTCTCTCCCTGTCCTGTCCTCTATAGTGTAGCTTGGGGGGAAGGGTCCCGCGTGCTGTCTGTTGCGTGTGCGGGCATTTGTTCATTCACTGCGCATGCGGGCTTTTGTCCATTTGCGCCGTTTCGGTCATGGGCCTTCCCCGGGTGGGCTTGTGCATCATGTCTGGGCTGCGCGCCCGGGTGGTGTGGCTGGGTGCTCTGGGCCGGTCGGGGTCCGTTCGCGGGTGGCGTTGCTCGTCCGCGGGGGGCCTCCCGTCGCCGTCTGTAGATGGGGGGGGGGGGGGGGGGGTTCGTGTCGGCTCCATTCGGCAGTGGCTCTGCGTGGACGTATATTGGCGGTCTGGCTGGGGCATGTGGTCTGATCAGATGTGCACGGCTGTGCATTTTGTGGGATGGGGGGGACGGGGGAGGTGGGAATGCTGGGAGTGGATGGCGGAGGGGAGGGCTATGTTGCGGCATTGTATTTAGATTGGGCTCGCGGTCCGGGCCTTCTTGGGGTGGTGTTTCTAGAGTGGAAGTCCAATGGTTTTAACGATTTTAATTACATTACACCAATGTCCAATGATTTTAACGATTTTAATTACACTACATCGCCTCCCTACGCCTCCCGACCCTGTCAACAGGATGACAGGATGACACGTCCAAAGACATGAAGCATTCTGGACTTTTGCTCTGGGGGCGCTGCTTCCGGGGGGCCTGGGCGGCGGGGCGGATCAGACTGTGTGTCCTGGTCGGGCCGTGGTGTGTGTTCGCGTGGTGTTGTGGTTGGGGTCGGGCTGGCGCGGGCCCCGTTCTCTCTGCTCGCGGACGGTGGTGGGGGGTTGTCTGCGGATGGGTGGCGCCGCCTGTGGGCGGACTCTGGCTGGCCATGCTCAGCCGTGCTGCTCCAACGCGCGGTTCAGGGGTGGTGTGTGGGTTCGCCTGGGGGGGGGGGGCATTGGGGGGGGCATTGTGGGTGGGTGGATGTTGCGTGCGTGGTGGGTGGGTGGATGTTTGCATGCGTGGTGGACGATGTGCGGGATGCCTCTTCGGGTTTAACTGGGTAACCTATTCCTACGCACCTGTCCCCACAAAAGAGGTGTGTAAAAGCGTTTTGTAAATCCTCTATAGTATAACCATTTATATCACCATTGATATACTTATTAATACTTAATATGACTTACAGTAATACTAACACACTTTATTTCTCTTCCCTTTCCCCTATACCTCACCTGTGAGGTAAACCATTACCAGCCATCAACCATCTCTGTGCCTGTCCCTCATCACACCTGAAGTCACATCCCTCTGACTGCCCTACCATCGCCATTGCCTTCGCCATCCCTATGACTGCCCTACCATCGCCTGCTGTGGTTCCCTGCCCGAATCTTTGGCCCTCGGATCCCAGCGACCCATCATCTTCCGAAATAACTAATGGATTACTAATGGACAATTTATTCCCTACACTGGACTATTTGAACTTTCATTGTCATTGTAACTTTCAAACTACAAATGACTGTACTGTAACTGACCCAAGGCAGATGGGTTGGGCCCTTGAGTCGTGGGTCTGTCTGAGGTTTCTTCCTATATGTATCTCCAATTCTAGGGAGTTTTTCCTTGCCCCTGTTACTCATGGGCTCTCTTTGAATGTCTAACACTCTGTAAAGCGCCTTGAGACATGTGTAATGTATTGGCGCTCTATAAGCGACATCACATTGAAAATTGAAATATAATTGTAGGCCTATTGCATTATCCTGACTGTAGAAGAGTGTTTCCGGTTAGCACACAAAAATCACAGTTTGAGTATAGGCAACGTTATTGGCTGAATGATTAGGTCTATGTTTTTCAAACTGATAAAATATTCAATGGTCATTTCGGCAGGCTGTGTAGCCGAAATTACATTGATATCATATTGTGATTATCCTCTTAATTGTGTGTGATGTGTTCTGTTACCTGTTGAGTTCCTGAAATTGTTGTGTCCCTTTTAGGGGAACTGGGAGGTGAAGTTTTAAGGGCGTGTGTTTACGTATGCGTGGCCGAAGGCCCCATCACATTACATACAGCATGCGCGGCGCTCACCGCTAGGTCGCTCTTGGTTGAGATAACGTTCTACGATTTTTGTTGTGGTTACCGCTCCTATTTCTATGGTTACCGCTGGGCTCCGCGCAAAAGACCATTCACTTACAGCGGGCCACGGTCAAAGTTCAACATATTTCAACTTTGACCGTGCAACAGCGGCAAAATGGCACCGGCGCTGCGCTTTGCTGAGCGCAGCGGCAGACCCGTTTTTGCGCTCTCAACCCATTGAAAATAATGGGTTTCATAGCGCATGCCGCGTGTACTGTAATGGGGCCTAGAGAGTGAAGGAGTTGGACATAGAGTTAGGTCTGTTAATGAATGCTCTCTAATGAGTGTGAGTTGTGGCTAAAACAGCAACTCGGTTGTGATATAAGCTACTTGGTTGATAAAATAAAGCACGGGAAGTTTCCCCTGAAGTGTGACAAAGTATGTGGAGTATCACAATATTCATCCTGGCTGTAGCCTAACTTTAGATGAAGCAGTAGGCTATCATAAGTTTCACAATAGGCTATTAACGGTGGTAAACATTTAAATGTTTGGCTAAACGTGACTGCCAAAAGACGGGGATCAACACCCGGGGTTGACATGGAGATGGATAGGCTACAGTCAGTCAGACAGATGGTGAGTAGGCTAATGTTGTGGAAGTTACCGTCTTTGGTTGAACTTGAGGCGCGAAAGCATCGTGATGTCATTAGATTTTAACACACGAACGTTCGACCCATCTGCAAATATCTTAAAAAGTATAAAGTTGTCAAACGTCAAAGTTACAAACCACACCTGTCGTTTGAGAGACCTACGTAATGATGGTTGAACAAAGTTTGTACGTTAAATGGTTAGAGCTGAATTTATTGCAGAAATGCACTGGAATATTATTATGTTAACTGGAATAATTAATTATGTTAACTTAATTTTCAAAGAATGTTTTGCTTGTTTGCCCTCTTCTCTCACACAGTGTTGAATTTGGGTATTGAATCACCAGCCAGTATAGCCTACTAACAAGGCTGGCTATCTATCAAAAGCCTCTCCTAAATTCACAAGAGCACTACTAATCAGTAGCCTACTGAATTCCTTAATCTGTTACTCCTCTGAGATCTTACAGATCATTGTTTAGAAAAATCATGTAATCTAAACAATAGTGTTTCCACTCACATGTAGTGAAGCATATTTGATGACATTTGACTAATTGTCATTGTTTCAAGAGAATTCACACAAGTCTGGGCCCAAAACTTGATGAACTGTTCGAACACCTTACAGCACAGCATCATCCTAACTAGTTACCCTTAATTCTTGAATTAATATGAAAAGAGTATAGGATTATGCAGTGCAATTTTGCATATGCTAGGTAAATACTCTAAAGAATTTTTCGGACCTTGAAATTATGTTTCGAAAATCATTTCAGCGGTTCATCAACTCGTAACAAGGTGAACGGCACTTCTGCTTTCACTTCACGGTCCTCTATATCGACTTTAACCACACTACTGTAACTTTACCAGATCAGGTAGCGTATCTGTACCTTGATGAAATGAGACATAAGAAACCTCAAATTTGACTTGCTTTGATGTCACAATACATCATACTTTCATTAAGTCATGCAACACACTCCACCTTGTCTGTGGACATTGTTATTTGCTAGGTAAACAAATAGCGTGCATGGGACAGAGGAAAAGTGTTTTAGTGTTGCTTTAACATGTGGTGACTTCTAGATTTGTATTTCAAAACTGATCATGCCATCTGCTGGTGAAAAGGAAAAACAACAAAAGTCCTGTGACTTTACTCATAGTGTAACATTTACTTATGTTTATACAAATATTAATAGATCAAAAGAACATTTGTATCCATCAAAAGAATCTGTAGTACAAGCTATGAACTAGTGACAAGTTCCGTTTGACAGTCCAATGATTAAATTGACTAAGACATACAACATATTTGCACAATTGTATTAATTGGGCTGTAAGTCCCTAAATGTTCATTAATGATGAAACAACAGTTAATGAATGCACATATTTTGAAATCATTTAATGACTTTTCCATGTTAGCAAGCATGGTTGAAATTGAAATCCTCTGAGGCAGATATGAGATTTCAGGATTTTCTTACATGTTTATTTGCATGCATATTTGTACTGTATGTGTGTGTGTGTGTGTGTGTGTGTGTGTGTGTGTGTTGTCAGGACTGAAATGCTTTTCCCATCACTTTAGGAGGAAGCCGGACATTGGATCAGCTGGAAGCTGGACAACACTCAGAATGAACAGCAGAGGGCAGGATTTGTCATTGCGGTCTCATTGTCCCACTGTATGGACACACAGATTCACAGATTTATTTTCTTGCACTGACTATTTTGGTTTTATAATCAGGTGAAAGATTGTTCTCACCGGTCATATAGCAGAATTGTCAGAGGAGCTTCACCAGTTCCTCTAAAATATTCCCTTCACACCATTAAAAAATATAGGAGGAAGAAAAGGAATTAATGCATTTATTATCAATACTATGTACACATATGTGTCATCAACATATGCCCGAAGAGATTGATAAAAAGATAGAAAGGCAAAAAGAGTAAGAGAGGGAGAATGAGAGAGAGATTATTATGTTCATCATGTTCAGCTAGTGCTGTATCAGTGTATTTGTCCTATGTACATTCACACAAGGTCATCGAAAGGACAATGAAAAGTAATGTTGTCTGATTAGTACTGAGTGCAACATGAAAGACAATTCATTTTATTGACTGGATGAATTTAAATGTAATGGAATTGCATGTAACTGTAGTATATACAGTAGACCCCCCCCCCCACACACACACACACACACACACACACAAACACACACACACACACACACACACACACACACAAACAGAGAGATAGATACTGTAAATAGAGAGATAAACAGTGTGTTTGTTTCTCTTTGTAAAATCCTTTTTTAATTATTTTAACAATAACTACAGTTTTAAAATGAGTTATCTGTTTGAGAGGCCATATCATTTTACATTCTGGATCCCTTTTGCACCTTACTGCCATAGGATTGGTTCTACATATTAGTGGGACCAATATGTGTAAATATATGTACTAAAAGTGATTTGTGATACTAGACTTGTGCAAAGTGCACATGCATATACCATATGTGTCATTTGGGTTTGCACAGCTGTGCATTCTAATTAGAGATAGCATTACCTCTAGTTATGTAACTGCTTGGTGAAAATAATCCAAATTCATACAGTCCAACTCCCTTACATTTCATACAGTGTTCTCTGCAGTGCTCAGTTGTCAAAAAGCATTTGTGATATCCCCTGCTACTTTAGAAAGATGTGTGGATGTGTATGCTTACTTTTCAGGGTGTATTTTTAATATGTAATGAATGCACAGTAACATTTGTGGATGTCTGTTTACCATGTATGAAGTGATAATCTATTGTGACATGCCTTGTGAAAGTGTTAGAGACTAAGGAAGTAAGTCTCTGTGTGTGTGTGTGTGTGTGTGTGTGTGTGTGTGTGTGAGGGTGTTAAACTGAGTGAGAGAGACTACAGGTATTAAAATGTAATGTGTTGCGGCGTGTCGCTTGACCTGTCTCCTGTCATTATTGTCAGTGACAAGCTCTTTGCATTTACTGCACGTTGTCATGGGCAACCCCTGTCTTCCCCTGTAGGCTTTCCAAAAAGCGCAGATCCAGTGAAAATGTCACTGCTCTCCGAGAGCCAACCTGCTTCCACGAACGAATGAACACATGCACAAAACACCTTCTGTGGTCTTTTAAGATATAAATATTCTGTACAGGC